>NC_056725.1:1326271480-1326293980 GCF_019279795.1 Protopterus annectens | reverse complement strand
TGTTTTTATGGACAGGATCCGAATTGCAGAAGGAAAAAAAGTGTACATAAGGACAGTAAAAGTGTATGATGTTAGATCTGATTTTTTGTTAGATCTGTATCCTGGAGATGGAGATCATATTTTATGCTGTCTCAAAAGCTTAACCTGAGACATTAAAGCTGTAAACTGTACAGTACTGTGCATGTCGTCTGTTATATAGACAAGTTATTTATGTAGTACTGCGGAAAAAAAGATAATATACTCCTTAGAAGGTTAATAGTCTGCAAAGTTTATGTACTCTAATCAAACTTTGTTTTACAAGGCACTAAAGTAACAGCACAGACATCTGATAGACATCTGCATTTAATCTTTCAGTGTACTAATCGGACTTTGCTTTCAGCACGCAAAAGCTGCTCAGACTTTTATTTCTACTAGGCACCAGCACAGAGCTGCATTCGGCGGCATCAGTAAGTACAAGACTGTCATTACAGCACAAACATCAGCACAGCTGCAATAAATAACTTTTCAGTGGTGAACCTTGCCTGCATCCCAACACAGGGGGTGTGGTGCCTGTGCCTTGTATAAGGTCACTTCAGTACAAGCGCAGTAACTAACATTTATGAACGTAATTGAGTCCTGAATAGGGGCACTTCAATTTCCACAGTTTGCAGAAAGTACAGTTTTGTACCTACCATAAATGTAGATGTTCGAGTGTTCACACTGCTGCAGTCATTACACTTGGTTTATCCTGCCATCAGGCGGTCCCGCAGTCGGCCAGAGTTCCAAAGTCTTGGTCCGGCGTCAGTTGCTGTCGCTTCTTCCCTGACGTTAGTGCGCCAGGGGTATATAACATGCATCCGACGCCATTTTCTTCAGTTTTTCTTGCCCCAGATGTCAGGTGCCCCCAAGTAGGTAGGTAATATATATTGGTAATAAAAAATATACATATAAAAAGAAAAACAATACCTTCAGTTACAAGCAAATACACCACAAAGGTTGTATAGGATAGAAAGGTATAGATAAGTCCAGCTAGTTCAGAGGGGATGGAGGGAGGGTAACCTGGACTGCAGCAGTGTGAACACTCGAACATCTACATTTATAGTAGGTACAAAACTGTACTATGTTCATCGTGTTACACTGCTGCAGCCATTACACTTGGGTAGAATCCCAAAGCTAAGGTTGGGTGGCTGGTCTATAAAGAGTTAGGACTGGCTATGAGGCCCTGCAGAACTGCAGTGGCAAATCCTGCTCTGGATTTAGAGTAAAGAGGCAGGTGGTAATGCTTGGTAAAGGTGTGCACTGAACTCCAAGTTGCAGCCTCCAAAATTTCCTTGGTAGGTACTCCTCTGAGAAAGGCTGTTGAAGTGGCTGTTGCCCTGGTGGAATGTGGCCTAATGCTATTTGGGACTGATTTTCCATTCTGTGTGTAGCAGTAACGTATACAGTGTCCTATCCATTTGGATATAGTCTGCTTTGAGATAGCCTTACCCTGTGATCCTGCAGCATATGCTACAAACAGTTGCTCAGTTTTCCTGAAAGCTTTTGTTTGGTCCAAGTAGAAGCGTAGCTGCCTGTGTATGTCCAAAGAATGCAGAAGTTTCTCCACTTTATTCTGGGGGTTTGGATAAAAAGTTGGCAAATGGATGGTTTGATTAAGAGCCACACTAGATACCACCTTTGGCATAAAGGCAAGGTTTGTCCTTAAAGAAACCCTGTGCTGATGAAAAATTATAAAAGGTTCCACTGCCATTAATGCCTGTAGCTCTGAGACTCTTCGTGCTGAAGTTACTGCCAGGAGCAGAGCTGTTTTCCATGATAAAAATTTTAGATCGGCTGTATTGGATGGCTCAAAAGTTGGCAGGGTTTTTTCCAAAACGAAATTGAGGTCTCAAGTTGGTGTTGGTGCTCTCCGGGGCGGTCTTATGTTTTTAGCCCCTCTGAGGTACTATTTTAGCAAGGGATGAGAGAATAAAGGAGGATCCGTGTTGTAATGTGTTGAAATGGTAGAGGTGTGGATCTTAATTGATGAGAAGGATAGGCCTCTGTCCAGCATCTCAGTTAAGTATTGTAAAATCTGAGGAATGTTTGGAACAAGAGGGTCAAGGTTTTGAGCCTGGTTCCAGGCGCAGAATCTCTTCCATTTTTTTGAGTAAGCTTTCCTGGTGCTAGGCCTCCTGGCCTCCAAAATGACATCCAAAACAGCTTTAGACAGAGGTGTTACCTGTTTGACTAATGAATCTGCCATGCAGCCAGGTTTAGGGTTTTGAGCAGACCATGCAGGACCTGATTGTTTTGTTGAGTCAGAAGGTGCGGAATTTGAGGCAAAATCCATGGTGGGCCTTGAGCTAAGTTCCTTAAGATAGGGTGGCCAGTCTGGAGCAATGAGGATCATCTGTGATTTTTCTTGTCTGGATTTTAGGAGTACCTTTGAAAGGACAGGCAGTGGCAGGAAGGCATAAACTTTTAGGATTTTCCAGCTGAACAAAAGAGCATCCACTTTCCATGCTTGTTTGTGATAAGTCCTTGTGCAGAATGTTTGTAGTTGGCAATTCAGTGGGGAGGCAAAAAGATCTATGTCTGGGCATCCCCATTTTTGCATGACCATGCTAAAGATTTGTGGATTCAATTTCCATTCGTGAGGGTCCATGATATTTCTGCTTAGATCGTCTGCCAGAGTATTTTTCTTTCCTGGCAGGAATTGTGCTTGCAGGTGAACTTGATACGTTTGAGCTGTGTTCCACAAGGTCATGGCTTGCCTGCATAGGGGATAAGAATGAGTGTCCCCTTGCTTGTTTATGTACCACATTACTGTGGTGTTGTCTGTCTTTAATAATAATTGTCCTGGATGCAGAAGGTCCTTGAAAGCTGTTCGGGCATTTTGAACAGCCAACATCTCTTTTTGATTGATGTGAAGATGCAGCTGGTCTGTGGTCCACTTGTCCTGAATGCATTTTCCTGCCATGTGTGCTCCCCAGGCGTAATCCGAAGCATCTGTTGTTAGAGTCTGCCTGGCTGTGGGTAGGGTAAAAGGCTGACCCCCTTAGGTGACATGCCTGTGCCCACCATCGAAACTCCTGTTGTAGGCAGGGAATCATTGGTATTACTGCTTCTAAACTGTGAGAGTGTTGAGTCCAAACACTTTTTAGGTACCATTGTAATTTCCTCATATGCAGTCTGGCATATGGTATTAGTAGTATGCAGGATGCCATGAATCCCAGGGCCTGCAGAATTTTTCTTGCAGGGGAGATGGGACTTTTTTGCCAGTAGTTGAAAATATTGAGTTAGTTGAACTTGTTTGTCTGGCGTGAGGTAAGCCATCTAGGCCATTGTATTTAAGCTGGCACCCAGGAATATAATCTGATGTGAGGGCACTAGTTTTGACTTCTTTTTGTTTCCTGTGTACCCTAGAGAAATTAGCAACCTTTTTACAAATGCCAGATGCTGTAGAAGAATATCCTTTGTCTCTGCTTGAATGAGGCAGTTGTCCAGGTATGGATATATTTGAATTCCTTTTTGTCTGCAAAATGCAATTACTGGTGCCAGGCACTTTGTGAAGACCCTGGGCGCAGAAGATAAGCCAAAGGGCAGTGCAGAGAATTGGTAGTGCATTGTACCAGCTTTGAATCTGAGGTATCTTCTGCAATTTTGTCTGATAGGGACATGCAGGTATGCCTCTTTGAGGTCCAGAGTAACAAGCCAAGCCTTCTTGCCCAGCATGGGTAGAAGCTGCTGTAATGTCAACATTTTGAATTTCGGAATATCCAGGTAAGTATTTAGAATTGAAAGGTCTAGTATGGGCCTCCAGGCCTTGTCCTTTCTGGGGACCAGGAAGAGTCTTGAGTAAAATCCTTGTCCTTGTTCCTGTGGTGGTACTTTTTGAATAGCTCTCATGTCCATGAGGGCTGAAATTTGTTTTTGTGCCTCTGCCCATTGATTTTGTGGCAGGTCTGGCATTCCTTTTAGCCTTGGTAAAGTATGAAAGTGGAACCTGTAACCTTGAGACACAATATTCAGAACCCATTTGTCTTGGGTGATTGTCTGTCAGTTTTGAAAAAAAAGTGCTAGTTTTCCCCCTAAGGGGGCTTCCAAAAGGGAAGTGCTTGGCATACGAAGGGGAAAGTCATTGTGACTGTTTCCTGTAAGGTTGAGACTTGTCCTCACCTCCTTTTGGGGTTGAGGTGCCCCACTGTCGTCTGTTTGAGCCTTGGGGTTGAGATCTGCCTCTTGGGCGTCTGTATCTGCCTCTCTGTGGCCTGTCTGACACTGGAAAGGACCAATTCTTTGTTGGCCAATTTCTGCTAAATCAAGGTGGCTGTACCTGTAAGAAATTCTTGACTGTTTGCATAGATTTAGCTTTAGCCTCCATTTTCTTTAACACCTCTTCTGCCTTAACACCAAACAAGGTATCATGATGTAAAGGAGCATCCAATAATTTTGCCTTGACATGATCAGGTAAACTCTGTTCTTTTAACCAAGCATGTCTTCGAATCACAGAACCTGTAACTGCGGCTCTACAAAAGAGGCCTCTAAAGAATCAAAACCACATTGTAGAGTTTGTTTTCCCACCTGTTCAACTGCATGCAATAAATCCTGCATTTCTTTACAATCAGGAGCTTCTGAGCTTGCAAGCATTTTCTGTTTTAACTGAGCCATTAAATATTGTTGGTACTTAGGCATGTGAAACCGGCAATTTAAAGCTCTTACTGCTAAAGTTGCAGAAGTGTACACTTTCTTCCCCCATCTATCCAAAGCTCTGGAATCTCTGTCAGAGGGTACTGGATTTTTTGCAATGGAAGCCTTAACCCCTTTTGGACCCTGGGAAATAGGTTCTGGATCAGCCGAAGGGTTTTTATAAAGAAACTTGTGAGAGTCTGGGACTCTATAATATCTATCTGGCTTGGCTGGTGCAGGGGGAAAAGAATCAGGAGATAAGCGGGATTCAGAGAACACATCATCCACAATATCTAGCACAGGCGGAATAGCCAAGGGCCTGTGCTGAGGCAATAAAAAGGAAATCCCTGAGCCTTTTCTTGGATTCTGAGTAGTCCTGACTTTCCCAATGGAAATGCTCCCTCATGGTATGTAAAGTTTCCCCAAAAGAATAATCCTCAGGAGGAGAGGCTGAAGGGATAGATTCTTCAGCATCAGAGTCCTCATAGGGGGGTAGAGAGTATCCCTGGTCTGAAGAGGGATCAGAGGAAATGGAAACCTGATCAGAGGAATCATAGTCTGTATCCTGCCTAGGCCTTTTCTCAGGAGGGGGATGGGAACCCCTGATTAGAGTAATGAGATCTTCGGCCATTTTAAGCATCTGTTTCTTAGGCATGGAGGACTGTCCAGGAGAATGCTGTACTTGTTTCTTTGCCTTTAATGGTACTTTTGTCTTGGCTGCTGTTTTAATGGTAAGTTGTGAAGGTCTGAAAACACCCTCAGAAGCCGATGCCTGCTCAGCGGCTCCAGACCCATCTGAGGGATTAGTTTCCGTAGGCCCAATACCTTCAGTTTCCAGAGGCCTAGTTGTCTCCAAGTGGGAGTCGGAGGTGGCCTGTGGCTCTGAGGTAGCGGGTGTCAGGGGCTGCGAAAGCGCCTCACTGAGAACCGGTGAACCGGTGACTGGCCTAGAAGAGGTTTTGTCGGTTTTGGACCTCGGATGCCTGTCTTTATCCTTGTCATTGCGTTTTTTCGGTATTGCGGTTGTCGGCTGATCCAACGGCATAGTATAATTGAACCTTCGGCCAAAGAAGTGCAAAGCAAAATCAAAACGTCTTTTTATAGTGCGTTTGTTAAATCTAGCACAAAACCGACAACTAGTGACATCGTGATCAGGGCCTAGGCATGGAATACAGTAAGAGTGAAAGTCCTTATGAGGTATTTGCTTCCCACAAGAAATACAATTATTAACTTTTTCTGACATCGGTCTGAGGCAAGAAAAAAGTTTCCCCAACGGGGTACTTAGTTTTACTGAAGACTTCGGATCTGAAATTCGACTTCGAAAATCTCAGGAGTCGGCCGACCGGCACTTGCGAACTGCTTCTGCTTTGGGCACCGCACGGCAAGAAAGACGAACGTGTACAGTTTCCCAGACATCTGGATCCAGAGTGAGACTGTCGCGCAGGGAGTAAGCAGTGCTATACATTCTTCAGGTTGGTGAATTCTCAGGTTTCGAATCTGCAACTGCCAGCTTCATTTCACCAGCTTTTCAAGTAACAACAAGTTTTCCAACCATCTATTGTGATCAGAATTGGGCAGCTGTATTTCTGTGGGCTTTGGTAAGAAAATTTTCATGTGTTACATGATAGCTTGAATGCCGTTTATCAGACTAGTAAAAGGTGTAAACAAAACTTTACTCTAGATGTGTCAGACAGACCAGATAAAATTTGGCAGAGATTACAGAACTGGTATAAACAGCATATTAGCAAATGTAAAACCTTATTAGGGCAAGTTGACAGTCAGGAATTATACCAATTTGTTGCACTTGACTTGTATCAAACAAAAACGGTTGGTATGACAGTAAACGTTTATTGTGCAAGTCATAAGAAACTGCTTTCTGTATGCAATGTCATAAAAGTACAGTTCAGACTGTTGTTAATAGTAAATAACCAGATAAGGGTCATATAGGTGGCATTATTTCCAGATGTTAAACAGTTATGTCCTGTCATCACATGTGAAATGTCAATTTCAAAGTTACAACAACAGTCAAATCAGTTACTGACAGAAACTCCTGTACATCTTGCTAAACAAAAGTGGGAAGCCACTGCACAGTACAAAACAGATAAGGACAGAGACGAGGTTTATGGTGAACTGACAGAAAAATGTAATAAACTTCTAAGAGACAGACTGAGTTCAGAAAATTTAGACAACATATACAAATTTTTTTTTCAGAAGGGCATAAGAGCTTTAAAGTCAGCAGAACAGAATACTGAAATATATCAAACAGCCCGTGCAGAATCATAAGACAACAAGAATCTGGTTAGTAAAGAGCTAAAGCAACAGCAATTGGCTACGCTGATAAAAAATAATTTACAACTCTCTACTTTACATTTAGAAAATGGTTAGCATACACAGCAATATCTAACAGCAGAATCCAATATATAAACAAATAAAACTTTCATTCAGTTAAAGCAAGACACATCAGTTAAACAGTAAAGTAAGACATACAACAGCCGTTCTTATGACATAAAAATATGGACAGCCTCTCATAGCTAAGCTGTTAAGTAATTTCAACATCAACATTTCAAATAACAGAACAGTTCTAGTGCATAAAAACAAATAACAGTACTTAAAAGCAGTAAAGCCATGAGGTCACAAGACTGACATGCATGTACTTTCTTTTCACCTAAAGTGTATCTGTTTAAAATGCAAAAGACAGACAACACCAACTGTAAATATTTGTAGATATCATTAGTTTTACACGTGTGTAAGTTAACCCAATATCTCTTGTTTTTTACAATATTTTTATTGTATAATAGCATCAAAAACAGCAGATCCTCCAGCAAAAACAGTATTCAAAAGCAATATTACTAATATAAAGTTTTACTGAGTACATAATACTACAAATAAAAACCAAGTTTAAAATTTATGCATAAATATGCAAATTACAAATACTTATTATAAGTCTAAGTGTTTTACAACTGCATTCTAATATCAAGTTGCAAGTGTATTAACAGATGACTGAAGGTAAAAAAAAGTGCTGAAAAGGTTAAGGGATGTACTATGGTCTACAGGTTCTGGAATGCACAGAAAGGATAAAAGTAAGACATTTTGTTTTATGTGAGCTCAGATCTTCCCAGGCTGGGATGGATAGTTACAAGAACTGTTGGAAAAATAAAGTACTACTTGTACTAAAATTTACAAGGTCAAAAACAAGGCTGACTGCCAGGCCAGGTGGCTTGCATTTTTCTAAAACATTGTTACTAAAACATAATTAAGTGTTCAAGTGCAGCACTAAGCAAAAAAGCACAAGAGTCTATTTGGTAAATGTAATAAAATGTCACAATTATGCATGCATGTCATTAATAATCTGTTTGCAGGTAAATGCTAAAAGTACAAAAACATCAGTTACACCGGGTACTGCCAGTAGATGGGCCATGGTATGCAGTTCCAAAAATTATGCAGGTCCCTTGCCAACAACAAAGGGAGGGCACAAATACCGACTAGTAGTAGTGGATGTCTTTTCAAACATGGGTAGAGGCAATTCCTACTAAAATTATGACAGCAAAGGCAACAGCAGAAGCTTTATAAAAAAATATTTTCTGTCATTTGGGATGGCCAAAAATGATCAAATCAGAGAATGGTCCACAGTTTGTTAGTAACCTAATAAAGCAAATGTGTAATCTGTTAAAAATTCAGCAAAGAAAATCATTCCTTAAATCAAAGTGTCACAGTCTGGGTAACAGCCAGAGGGCAGGCATACATTTAATTCTCACAGCATGAAGCAAATGAACAGTACTGCAATAAAATGCTGCATACTACAGGGGAAAGGGCACTCTTTCAATTTTACACTAAATGTATAAACAGTACTGCAGAAGGGACTAAAATAAAGGTACAAGAAAAAAACATATTGGTCTGTGTTAATGATTCAGCAATTATTAAAACACAACCATGCCTTTTTATTGTCATTAAGTGATTAGGGAACCATCAACATGTACAGCAGTGAGGCAAAACTACCAAAAAACAGTAATACATTTTAATGTTTCAGTAAATGTTTAATTAGCTGGCTTCAATTCAATACTAAGTTTGTAAACTATACTGAGTGTACATTACAGCCCATGTATGTATAAATGCAAAAACATTCTGTACAAGCAAGTGTATGCTGTACAGTAAATGGTTTTATATGTAAACAGCATTCTTCAGTGTATAAACCATGTTTACTACCTGCGTAAACAAACAATTTTGCTGTCAGGTTTAAACTCTTCACAGAAATTGCTCCTCAATTCATTTATATGTATAGTAATAAATCAAAGTTTAACATCTTTATTTTTATTTTTCACCTTTTTCTCTCAAATCTTGGCTTTTATGCAGAGCTTGTTCTTTTAACTAGAACCTACTGAAAAGATATTTACTAATATTCCTTCTGAAAATATGTCTGTCTTAGAAATGTCAAAATGTCATGTCGTTTTAAACAAAGAGTTTTAACTTCATGTTTGTCAGAAAGCTATGGAGGTGTCTACCAGTGGACTAACTTGATTGGTTAACATTCATCATTCACTGTAGGTTGTTTCATTGGATGATACCAACTTTTAAACACTGAACCCAGCTTGTCCATTGTTTACATCAGAAGTCTTCTTCACTTTTATGTTCATTTTTTTCTGTTTTTATGACATTCACATGTTTTAAAAGCTGTGGAATTACAACGCCACTTGATTTTTACAACAACAAAGCTCTGTATTTCATATATTGTGGATTCAATATGGTAAAAGCCTGTTATTGAAGCTGTTGTTTTGAAGCTGTCTTTTCGCCATTTTGGTTGTTTAGCAAGTTTTGAACACTCAGATGAAATACTAATACTTGTGGTGCAACGCTCATCCAATATTTACATAGTTTAACATTTATGACACTTGTTTATTCCAAAAAACAAGGCTGCAGTGCCTTTGCAACAAAATCCACAAGCATTGTCAATGTAAAATCACCGTATGGAGCATCACCGTAAAGAGTCATAATCAGCAATTGCAAAATACAGCTCATAACTGGTGGGACATTTAAACAGGATAGTCTTCAAACGAAAAAAAGTTGTTAGATTGGATAATACATGCAATTCTAATAGTAATGCTTGTTACCACTGTGCTAACAATATAAAATTGTGTGCTAACTTGTATCAAAGGAAAACTAAACGTTTTGTATCCCATTGTGTTTTTACTTAGCAGTTATGAAAATTATGACCTAACCAGAGAGAGAGCTTATCTTCTTCTTCTTCTTTCGGCTGCTCCTGTTAGGGGTCGCCACAGCGGATCACCTGTTTCCATTTCTTCCTGTCCTCTGCATCTTGCTCTGTCACATCAACCACCTGCATGTCCTCTCTCAAAATATCCATAAACCTTATCTTAGGCCTTCCTCTTTTCCTGTTACCTGGCAGCTTCATCCTTAGCATGTTTTTCCCAATATACTCTGCATCCCTCCACAGCACATGTTCAAACCAACGTAATCTTGCCTCTCTGGCTTTGCCTCCAAACCTTCCAACCCGGGCTGACCCTCTAATATACTTATTCCTAATCCTGTACACCCTCGTCACACACAGTGCAAATCTTAAAGTCTTTAACTCTGCCACGTCCAGCTCTGACTCCTGCCTTTTTGTCAATGCCACCGTCTCCAACCCATATAACATAGCTGGTCTCACTACCCTCTTTGTATACCTTCCCTTTCACTCTTACTGGTACTCTTCTGTCACAAATCACTCCTAACACTCTTCTCCACCCACTCCATCCTGCCTGTACTCTCTTCTTCACCTCTCTTCCACACTCACCATTACTCTGAACTGTTGATCCCAAGTATTTAAACTCATCCACCTTCACCACCTCTACTCCCTGCATCCTCACCATTCCACTATTCTTCCTCTCATTCACACACATATATTCTGTCTTAGTCCTGCTGACCTTCATTCCTCTTCTCTCTAGGGCATATCTCCACCTCTCCAGGGTCTCCTCCACCTGTTGCCTACTCTCACTACAGATCACAATGTCATCTGCAAACATCATAGTCCACGGGGACTCCTGTCTGATCGCGTCTGTCAACCTGTCCATCATCATTGCAAATAAGAAAGGGCTCAGAGCTGATCCTTGATGTAATCCCACCTTCACCTTAAATGCATCCTTCACTCCCACTGCAGACCTCACCGCTGTCATACTACCCTCATACATATACTGTACCACTCTTACATACTTCACTGACACTCCTGACTTGCTCATACAACACCACAACTCCTCTCTAGGCACCGTCATATGCTTTCTCTAAGTCCACAAAGACACAATGCAACTCCTTCTGACCTTTTCTATACTTCTCCATCAACACTCTCAGAGCCAACTTCACATCTGTAGTGCTCTTTCCTGGCATGAAACCATGCTGCTGATCACTAATTATCACCTCCCTTTTTAACCTAACTTCCACTATTCTTTCCCATAACTTCATGCTGTGACTGATCAATTTAATCCCTCTGTAGTTACTACAGCTCTACACATCACCCTTATTCTAAAAAATCGGTAACAAAAGACTTTCTCCATTCCTCAGGCATCCTCTCACTTTCCAAGATTTCATCAAACAATCTAGTTAAAAACTCCCATTTCACCTAAACAACTCCATGCTTCCACAGGTATGTCATCTGGACCAACAGCCTTTCCATTCTTCATTCTCTTCATAGCTATCCTTACTTCCTCCTTTGCTAATCCACTGCACTTCATGATTCACTATCCGCACATCATCCAGCCTTCTCTCCCTCTCATTCTCTTCATTCATCAGCCCCTCAAAGTACTCTTTCCATCTGCTCAACACACTCTCCTCGCTTGTGAGTACGTTTCCCTCATTATCCTTTATCACCCTTACCTGCTGCACATCTTAAGTAGCTCGGTCCCTCTGTCTAGCCAAGAGGTACAGGTCCTTTTCTCCCTCCTTAATATCCAACCTTTCAAACAACTCTTCATACACCTTATCCTTAGCCTTCGCCACATCTCTCTTTGCCATGCACCTCACATCTCCTTATACTCCTGCCTACATTCTTCATCTCTCTGACAATCCCACTTCTTCGTCAACTTCTTTCTCTGTATACTCTCCTGTACTTCCTCATTCCACCACCAGGTTTCCTTGTCCTCCTTTCTCTGTCCAGATGTCACACCAAGCACCTTTCTAGCAGTCTCCCTTACTAGCTCTGTTGTAGTTACCCAGCTATTCAGTAACTCTTCACTGCCACCCAGTGCCTATCTTAACTCTTCCCTGAACTCCACCTCACAATTACCCTTTTTCAATTTCCACCATTTGATCCTTGGTGCTACCCTCACACTCCTCCTCCTCTTCTTGATCACCAATGTCATCCTACAAACCACCATCCTATGCTGCCTAACTACACTTTCCCCCGCCACCACTTTACAGTCTCCAGTCTCCTTTTATATATATATCTATATATATCTATATATATATATACATATATATATATATATATATCTATATATATATATACATATATCTACACACATATATATATATATATATATATATATAGATATATATCTATATATGTGTATAGATATATAGATATATATATCTATATATATATATATATGTGTGTGTGTGTGCGTGTGTGTGTGTGAGAAAGAAAAGTACAGTTTTGTACCTACCATAAATGTAGATGTTCGAGGATCCCATTGCTGCAGTCCTTACTATTGGGTATAGTCCGCATCCAGTCGGCCCGAATACCAGAGTATAAGGCTGACGTCGGTCAGGGCGCATTAGACTGACGTCAGTACGTCAGGGTACTAATGCGCATGACCGACGTCATATCCTCAGTCTTTTCTTGCCCCAGATGTCAGAAGACCTTAAAAAGACAAGGCCCAAAATACCTGCACCAAAAATATGTACAATATATACAAGAATATATACAAAAAATGTAAGCATGTAACCTCACCTACACAACCACCCCTAAACACAGAGGGGAAGGAGGGAGGGTAAATTGGACTGCAGCAATGGGATCCTCGAACATCTACATTTATGGTAGGTACAAAACTGTACTATGTTCTTATTCCCCATTGCTGCAGTCCTTACTATTGGGTAGAATCCCAAAGCAGAGGTAAGGGAGGCTGGCAAATCATAAAGAAGCAGGAGCTGACAACATGCCTTGCAAAACAGCTGTGGCAAAACCAGCCCTAGACTTAGAGTAGATAGGAAGGTGATAATGCTTAGAGAAAGTATGCACTGAACTCCAAGTAGCTGCTTCCAAAATATCCTTAGTTGCCACCCCCCTTAGAAATGCTGTTGAAGTGGCAGTAGCCCTAGTGGAATGAGGCCTAATCCCAGCTGGAATCTCCTTGCCATGATGGGAATAACAAAATGCAATGCAAAAGCCAATCCACCTAGAAATAGTTTGTTTTGACACAGGCTTGCCCTGTGAACTCAAAGCAAAAGAAACAAACAACTGCTGAGACTGCCTAAAATCCTTAGTCCTGCATAAATAATAACGCAATTGCCTGTGTACATCTAAAGTGTGCAAAATCTTTTCCCCTTTATTTTGGGGTCTGCATAAAAGTAGGCAAATGAATAGTTTGGTTTAAAGCCACACTAGAAACCACCTTAGGCATAAAGGAAGGATTAGTGCGTAATGATACCCTATCCTTATGGAAAATCAAAATGGCTCTACTGCCATAAGGGCCTGCAACTCAGACACCCTTCTTGCAGAAGTAATAGCCAACAGAAAAGCAGTCTTCCATGACAAGTATTTCAATTCAGCAGTAGCCGCAGGCTCAAAAGGTTGTAGAGTAAGTTTTCCAACACAAAATTGAGATCCCAAGCAGGAGTAGGAGCTCTACGTGGGGTCTTATATTCTTTGCCCCTCTAAGAAACTGCTTGAACAAAGGATGCGAAAACAATGGTGGGTCACAATCATAGTGAGCTGAAATTGCTGCAGCATGAATCTTAATGGAAGAGAAGGACAAACCTTTGTCCAATAACTCAGTAAGGTATTGAAGAGCCACACTCAAATTAGGCTCAGAAACCTGCAAATTCTTTGCTGTACTCCAAAATAAAAATCTCTTCCATTTTTCTGCGTACACTTTCCTTGTACTAGGTCTTCTAGCTTCCATAATCACATTTAAAACTTGTTGAGGAAGTTGAGACCTGCTGTGTTTCAACACAGAATATGCCAGGCTGTTAGATGAAGAGAGTGAAGCTTGACATTGAGCAGATGACCATCCTTCTGAGATAACAGATGAGGAATCAGAGGTAAAGGCCATGGAGGCTTCCTTACCAGACTCCGTAGTAGTGGGTACCAGTGTTGCCGAGGCCAATCTGGAGCTATCAAAATCATCCTTGGCCTGTCTTGTCTGACCTTTAAGAGTACCTTTGGAAGAAGAGGCAGAGGAGGAAAGGCATACACATGAAGGTTTTTCCAACTGAAAGACAGAGCATCCACTTTCCAAGCTGTGTGATGAAACCCCTTTGTGCAATACTGTGGCAGCTGGTGGTTTAGTGGAGAAGCGAACAGATCTATGTCTGGAGTTCCCCATGACACTGTCAATTTTGAAATACATGAAGATCCAGTTTCCACTCGTGGGGATCCATGATTTGTCTGCTTAACACATCTGCTAAGGAGTTCTGTGCTCGGCAGAAACCTTGCCTGAAGAGTTAGTTGCAAGCTTAGCGCAGTCTCCCATAAAATCATTGCTTGCCTGCATAGAGGATAAGAATGTGTTCCCCTTGCTTGTTGATGTACCACATGACAGTTGTGTTGTCTGTTAGAATCAACACCTGCCCTGGAAGAAGTAACTCCTTGAAAGCCATTAATGCAAACTGGACTGCTAACATCTCCTTCATGTTGATATGTAGATGCTGTAGTCTGGCAGGCCACTTGTCTTGTATCCACTTTCCATTTAGATGAGCTCCCCAAGCAATGTCCGAGGCATCTGTCGTTAAAATCTGACTCGCCTCTGGCGGGTCACAGAGAGTCCCTTGTTTAGGTGACATTCCTGAGCCCACCACAAAAATTCTTTTTGAAGGCAAGGTATTATTTGAATGACAGTGTCCAAATCCTGGCAGTGCTGTGTCCATACATTTTGAGATACCATTGTAGCTTCCTCATATGCAGTTTGGCATTGGGAAGCACCAGAATACAAGATGCCATGAACCCTAATGCTTGAAGGACTGTCCTTGCAGTCAGCACGGACTGATGAGATAGTTGATGGAAGTAAAGTGATAGACTCTTTTGTTTGTCCGGGGTTAAAAAGGCCATCTGGGCTGCTGTATTCAGTCTCACACCCAGAAAGCACATGTCTTGAGAGGGTACTAGACTGGACTTTATTTCGTTCACAGAATACCCTAGGCATCTTAGCACTGCTATAACATGTTCCAGATGCTGTAGAAGGTCTTCCTTTTCTTGAGCCACAATCAGGCAGTCGTCCAAGTAAGGATAGATTTGAATTCCTTGAAGCCTGAAGTAAGCTATCACTGGAGCCAGAACCTTTGTGAATACTCTGGGCGGAGTAGATAAGCCAAAGGGCAATGCAGAGAACTGATAATGAGAATTTCCAGCTCGAAACCGCAGATACTTCCTGCAACTTAGCCTTATAGGCACATGAAGGTAAGCTTCCTTGAGATCTAAAGTTACCATCCAGTGATCTTTGCCCAGCAGAGGTAAAAGCTGTTGTAACGTCAACATCTTGAACTTGGGAATGTCCAGAAAAGTGTTGAGGAGAGATAAATCCAAAATTGGTCTCCACGTGTTCCCCTTCTTTGGTACTAGGAACAGGCGAGAATAAAATCCTAGGCCCCTTTCTGATACAGGGACTGGCTGAATGGCCCCTATCTGGAGTAACTGAGAAACTTGCTTGTGAGCCTCTTTTCTTTGTGGAGGAGGAACGTCTGGCATGCCTTTGAAAGGGGCATTGTATGGAAATAAAATCTGTAACCGTGGTGAATGATATCCAACACCCATTTGTCTTGAGTAATTAAATCCCAATTTTCTTTGAAAAGAGACAGTCTTCCTCCCAAAGGAGCTGCCAGACGGGAATCTACTGGCAGCTGAAAAGACAGGTCATTGGGTCTGTTTACGAAAGGACTGACCCCTGCCCTCACCAGAAGTCTGAGCAGGTGAACTCCTGTTCTAGGCCTAAAAGAACCTTGAGCCCTGCCCCTACCACGTCTAGACCTACCCCTAGACTGGGAATCATAAGCAGGATATGTCCACCCCTTAGCAGGCCAATTTCTACTAAACTTGGTGGCTGCACCTGCAAAAATCTTTAACAGTTTGCATAGACTTAGCTTTGTCCTCCATTTTCTTTAAAACTGCTTCCACAGGCGATCCAAACAACACATCAGACTGTAAAGGAGCATCCAAAATCCTTGTCTTAACATGCTCAGCTAAATTCTGATCCTTCAACCAGGCATGCCTGCGAAGAACAGAACTAGTAGCAGCCACCCTCGAGGAGGCCTGTACAGCATCAAAACCACATTGCAAAGAATGCTTACCCACTTGTTCAGACACATGAACCAAATCCAGCAACTCTTTACACTCAATACCTTCCGCCAAAGCATCCACCTTAGATTTCAATTGTGAAAGGAGATAATTCTGATATTTTAGCATGTGAAACTGACAATTCAATGCTCTCATGGCTAGAGTGGAAGAAGTATACACTTTCTTTCCCCACCTATCCAAAGCCCTTGCCTCTTTATCAGTGGGAACAGGATTTTTAATCACAGAAGCTTTAACACCTTTAGGCCCTTGAGAAATAGTTTCTGGGTCCGCCCTAGGACTCTTAAACAAATACTTATGAGCGGCGGGCACCCTATAATACCTACCAGGCTTAACAGGAGCAGGAGGCAAAGAGTCAGGGTTCAGGGAAGCCTCTGCAAAAACATCTTCCACCACATTCAACACAGGAGGAATAGCTAAGGGCCTATGCTGGGGTAAAACAAGAATTCCTAAGCCTTTTCCTGGAATCAGAGTAATCCTGGCCTTCCCATTTAAAGTGCTCCCTCATGGAATGCAGAGTCTCTGAAAATGAGAAATCCTCAGGAGGAGAAGCTGTAGGAGTGGAATCATCCACATCAGAATCAGAATAAGTAGGATACTCCTGCAAGTCTTCCAGAAGACTCTGAAGCCTCTGAACACTGTTCAAAACTATCAAACTCGGTTCCACCCTAGGCCTCTTATCAGGCGGGGCATAGAACCTCTAATCATAGTAATCAAATCTTCTGCCATTTTAAGCATATGTTTCTTAGGTACAGAACCGAAATGCTAGGAGAAGCCCCACTGAAGCTGAACTAGGCCTACCTCTCAAAGAAGTTTTGGCAACAGAAGGAGAGGCTCTAACTACCTTGGGAAGAGAGGGAAGAACAGTCACCTGAGAAGCCCCTCAGCCTGGCCTACCTCCTGAGAAGGCACATCCTGTAACAGTAAAGTTTCTGCCTGGGACTCCATGGAAACTCCTGGCAAAACCTCTGGCTCCACTGAGCCTTCTAAAGAACCGGCGTCCGGGACTGCCGGTTCATCAACCCTAGGCTTCGCTGTTTTGTCCTTGCGCTTCTTGGACGAAGCGGGCGTCGGGGCATCCGACGGCATTTTATAATTGCAACGCTTCCCAAACACTAACCTGGCACAGTCTAACCTCCTCTTAATAGTGCGTTTGTTAAACCTAGCACAAGAGCGGCAACCAACAACGTCGTGCTCAGGCCCTAAACAAGGTATACACAAGGTATGGTAATCCCTATGAGGTATCTGTTTCCCACAAGAAATACAGTTATTCACTTTTTCTGACATCCGGTAAAATACTGAGGCAAGAAAAAACCAAAATGTTCCCCAACGGGGTACTTAGCCAACTCTGTTTCGGTCTGAAACTCCGGTTTCGGAAATATTTCAGAACGCCAACCTGCACTCGCAAAACTGCTTCTGCATCGGACCATGCGGCAAAAAAGACTGAGGATATGACGTCGGTCATGCTCATTAGTACCCTGACGTACTGCCGTCAGTCTAATGCGCCCTGACCGACGTCAGCCTTATACTCTGGTATTCGGGCCGACTGGATGCGGACTATACCCAATAGTAAGGACTGCAGCAATGGGGAACGAAGAACATCTAGTCTGGTGGACCCCTGCCATAAACAGACTATAAAATAGGAGGAAGAAACTAGTTCAGAAAAAAAGCAAATCCCAAGAAGGAAAGACATCCCTGATCAGTATCAGTAAGAAACTAAGGTCCCTCATAAAAATCATCCAAGGCTAACTTCGAAAGAAAAATAGCCAAGGATTCGAAAGATAACCACAAAGCCTTTTTTAGCTACGTCAAGAATCTAAGTGGCAACTCGCATATATGCTCTGAGCTACTGCAAAATAGCACAAAATATACTGAACCTACTGATTAGGTTCATAGGTTCATACTAGGCTATCTGCCCTAGGGCATTTATAAGCCTAGCCAGAGTGTGCTTGGCTTTTGCCACCCATTTAAATGGATTTTACTATGCCCTTTTTCGAGGTTGAGTTTACTGTGCCTCTGTCTAACAGTGACACAGACATGATTACCTGGGGTAAACCTACGATCTTCCATCCACTCATCAAGATTCCTCTTGAAGAGAGTCAGTGAGGGACTCTGCCTAACCTGGACTGTGATTTTATTCCAGAGTGAAGGGAGCCTCTGGGTTATGAATCTGTCCCTCCAGCATGTCCTATTTATTTCTGTGCTGAGGTTCAAGTCCCTCGAGCGCATAGCTTGATGGGATTTGGATTTTCTGAGGTGCAGCATGTCCAATAATTCCGGGTTGGACATGGCTTTATACGTCAGGCACAGATCGCCTCTAAGCAGGCAGTATGCAACCGAGTAGAGCTGGAGTTTCTTTAACCGGGCAGCATATGGCATTTGTTTGAGCCCTTTGATCCTCTTGGTGAGGTACTTTTGGGGTCTTTCTAGTTGCTGCAGGCATCTGGTAAGGTACATCCCAAAAGGGGCATTGTAGTCAATTATAGGCCTGATGAGGGATGAGTAAAGAGGCACAATGACCTCCCTTGATCTAGATGTGAATCCCTTCATGATTAGGTGGGCTATATAGAATGTTTTTCTAACCACTTTGGCCACATGGTTGTCAAATGAGAGACTGCTATCAACTTGGGTCCCCAGGTCCCTAATTACTTCTTCCGTACTTAATGGATTACCACCTATGTGTTTATTTGTGGGCACTTTGTTTTTGCCAAAGGGGATGACTACACTTTTTGGCGTTTAGCTTGAGGCCATGGCTCTGGCACCAGTTGTCTGTTTCTATGAGACCCTTTTGGAGGATGCTTGTGTCAGCTGGAGAGTTGATTATGGTGCCCAGTTTGCAGTCATCTGCGAACTTGGTCAGCCACAGTCCTTCCGTGTTGGCCTGTACCTCCGAGAAATATATACCGAACAAGAGAGGTCCCAAGACTGAGCCTTGTGGGATGCCACTTGTAAATGGTTTGGAGTCTGACATGGCTCCAGCAATTCTAACCATGTGGGTTCTGTCCATGAGCCAGTTTGCAACCCATTTAGTGACACAGGGGTTTATATTTAAGCTGAATAGCTTATCTATGATGCCCGAGTGGGGTATTGTATCAAAGGCTTTTGCGAGGTCCAGGTAGGCTGTGTGGACCACCTTCCCCTCGTCAATGGCCTTGGTGACTGTTTCAAAGAAATCGACCAGGTTTAAGAGGCAGGATCTGCCCTTAACAAAGCCGAACTGGGTAGGATCCAGTGTCTGTAGGTCCCCAATATCCTTATTTTGAGTTCCATGATGATCCTTTCCATAGCTTTGCAGACCAAGCTAGTCAGGCTTATGGGGAGATAGGTTTCCAGGATCCGTTGAGGCACCACCTTTGTGGAGAGGGACCACTGTTGCTGTACGCCACTCTTTGGGTACATAACCTGTAGTAAGGCTGAGATTGAACAGTAGCTTTATGTTAGGGTTCAGCTCATCTTGGAGTTCATGTAGGACGCAGCCTGGGACACCGTCTGGTCCCATTGATGCTGTGTTTTTTGCTTTGGAGAGGGCGGTTCTTACCTGAGCATCTGAGATGTCAGGGGGGCAGCACTCTGCTGGAATAGATATCTGCTCTTTTGGTGGGGGGGGGGAGTTTGCGCTGAACCTGTCGGCCAGGATGTTGGCAATGTCTGTGGGTTCAGTGTATTTTTTCTCATTTTGGACTAATTCTGAGCATATCTGGGAATTCCCACCCAGGTTCCTAACATAACTAAAGAAAGCTTTGTGATTATCTTTAGTGTCCTGTGCAATTTTTCTCTCGAAGCTGGCCTTAGATGATTTTATAAGTGCCCGTAGTTTTTTGCTAATACTGATCAGAGATGCCTTCCCTTTTTGGGATTTTGCTCCATCATGTAGTAACTTCCTTCTTCAGTTGTATAGTTTGTTTATGGCTGGGGTCCACCAGACAGGACGCCTGCCTTTGAGGGATTGGGTCTTAGTTTTATTTGGGATTGCATGATCCATGCATTCCTGAAGGTGTTCATAGAATGCATTTATAAAGGATTCTGCGGTCTGGGCTGTATTTTCCACAGGCCCGGGGGCTTTGAAAGATTCCACCTTGGTTTTGAGTAGTGTGAAGTTTGCTTTAAATAAGTTTTTCCCTGTGGTTTTCTGGGCAGGGGGTGGGGTCGGTATGTGGATATCCAGTGAAATTAATTTATGGTCTGATCTTACCAGTGAAAGATACACTTCTGGTCTGGAGCATAGAGTCCCCATGTTTGTGATGATCAAGCCCAGTATGTTTTCCCCTCTTGTGGGAGTGGTCACAAGTTGTTGCATAGCATTCGAGTTTATAAATACTAGGAACCTTTGGGCTAGGGTGTTGGAGCTAGAGTAATGCTCCCAGTCTATGTTTGGGTAGTTGAAGTCACCCAATATAATGGTGTTTGGAGACACCTTCATATTTTCCAGTGTTCTCAGGAAGGCCGAGTGGGTTACTGCCAACATCCTGGCAGATAGATTCAGTGCAAACTTCACCCCCTCTCACCCCCAAAAGGGCCCACAACAATACCGGAAATGTGTAGTGTCCCGGAAATCACAGATGCACAGGTGAAAACAGCCCTTTCGAAAGCCAAAAGCACAGTGTCAGTGGGGCCAGATGGTGTCCCAGGCTGCGTCTTGCACAAACCACAGAACGAACTAAGCCCCCCCACCTAAACACACTGTTCAACCTCAGCCTCTCCACAGGCTATATGCCCATAGAACGGCACACAGCAACGGTTATTCCGCTCCACAAAGGAGGGGCCACAACTGACCCTGGTAACTATCACCCCATATGCCTGACTAGCCTGGTCTGCAAGGCTATGGAGCGCATCATCATGGAACTCATTAACAAAGACATTGGAAACCTCCAAAAACTTGACCCGACCCAGATCGGCTTTGTTAAAGGCAGATCATGCCTACTAAACCCTAGATGACTTCTTCGAGACAGTCACCAAGGCCACAGATGAGGGGAAGGTGGTTCACACAGCCTACCTTGACCTCACCAAGGTTTTTGACACCATTCCCCACTCTGGAATTATAGAAAAACTCACCAGCCTGAACATAAACCCCTACATCACGAGATGGGTTGCCAACTGGCTTACAGACAGAACTCACACGGTAAGAATAGCAGGCTCCAGGTCCAACTCTAAACCAGTCACAAGTGGTGTCCCACAAGGCTCAGTCCTGGGACCCCTACTGTTCGGCATATACTTCTCAGAAGTACAGGCAAACGCAGGAGGACTATGGCTAACCAAGTTCGCTGATCACTGCAAACTGGGAACCATAACTGACTCTCCGGCTGGCATGGACATTCTCCAAAAGGGGCTTACTGAGACGGACAGCTGGTGTCAATGTCATGGTCTCAAACTAAATGCCAAAAAATGCATAGTCATCCCGTTTGGGAAAAACAAAACACCCATGAATTACCACATAGGTGGCAGCCCCCTTAATACAGAAGAGGTAATAAGAGATATGGGGACCCAGGTAGATAGTAATCTCCTTTGACAATCATACTGCCAAACCAGAGATGTGGATAAGGACAAGGCAGTTCATACAGCCTACCTCGATCTGGCCAAGGCCTTTGATACCATTCCCCACAAAGGAATTATTGATAGACTCACCAAACCTAGGCATCAATCCCTATATCATTAGGTGGGTTGCAAATTGGCTCACAGATAGAATCCACAGTGTGAAAGTAGCAGACTCCAAGTCAGACTGACGACCAGTCATGACTGGGGTCACACAGGGGTCGGTCCTGGGTCCTCTCCTGTTTGGCATCTACTTCCCAGAAGTCCAGGCTAGCACAGAGGGACTCTGGCTGACCAAGTTTGCCGATGATTGCAAGCTGGGAGCCATTATTAACTCCCCAAGTGATGTAGACATCCTACAGAAAGGGCTCACTGAGACCAACGACTGGGGTCAAAACCATGGCCTGAAGCGCAATGCCAAAAAAATACATTGTCATTCCCTTGGGAAAAACTCAGTTGCCACTAATTGCCACATTGATATTAGGCAACTGAACACGGAAAGCATTTTAAAAGATCTGCGGATACAGGTTGACAGCAACCTCTCCTTTGACCACCATATTGCCACTGTGGTCAGAAAGTCTTTCTATGTGGCACATCTTATTACCAAGGGTTTTGCATCCAGGAAGAAAGAGGTCATCATCTCTCTCTACTCTTCCCTCATTAGACCAGTCATCGAGTATAATGTCCCATTAGGCATGTACCTCACTAAACACCTGCAACAGCTGGAAAGGTCACAGAAGTAACTCACGAAGAGGATCCTAGGACTTAAACACATGCCCTACATGAACAGACTCAAAAACTCCAGCTTTTCTCTGTCTCATATCATCTAT
>NC_056725.1:1326241480-1326261480 GCF_019279795.1 Protopterus annectens | reverse complement strand
GAAACTGAAAGGCCAGGGGGATAGGAGGGCGGGATGGTTGCAGACAAATGAATACACCTACTCAGATGGAACGTTATGGTGAGTACATAACTTCTAAATCTGAAGTAGGAGATTCATTTGTCTGCAACCTGTGGGACAGAGTCCCCAGCTACCTGAATCTTCGGCCATCATGGAAGGATATTCCGGAGCACCCGCGAGCCAAATGATGCTCTACCCCTAGATGCAAGATCCAACTTGTAGTGGGAAATAAAGGTATGAGATGAAGCCCACGTGGCTGCTGCACAAATATCATCTAGAGGAATCCTAGCCTTAAAGGCTACCGAGGTAGAGACTGACCGGGTTGAATGGGCATGTACACCCTCCGGTGCGGGCCTTCCTGAAGCTTGATAAGCCAATAAGATACACTGTGAAATCCAGCGAGATAATGAGACTTTAGAAATTGGTTTGCCCAAATTAAATTTAGCAAAGGAAATGAACAACTGGTCGGATTGCCTATGACCAGCCATCCTGTTTAGATAAAATCTAAGTTGCCTGTGAACATCTAAGGAGTGAAGCTTGTATTCACCTTTGTTTTCATATTTAGGAAAGAAAACAGGGAGGTTAACAGATTGATTAATGTTTGCTTCAGAAGCTACTTTAGAAAGAAAGGACGGGTTGGTCCTGAGGTAAACATGGTCCAGATGAAAGACCAAGTAAGGAGGTTTAGCTGATAATGCTTGGAGCTCTGAAACTCTCTTGGCCGAAGTAATGGCTACTAAGAAGGCAGTCTTGATCGACAAGAATTTCAGATCTACCGTAGCCACCGGCTCGAAGGGGGGGGGGGGCGGTCAAGGCCTGAAGAACTAAGGAAAGGTCCCAAGGAGGAACCGCTTGTTTTACAGGGGGCCTGAGAAGAAAAATACAAGTTATGTCCTTACCATAACGTTCCATGTGGAGTGTTCATCTCGCCTTTGTTCTTACACATGGGTTCGGAGCCGATCCTCGGCTCCGTGCCTCTGCAAGCTCTGCATCGAGAAGAAGCTCGAGACAATCTAATACCCACAATCCCCCTCTGCCTTTACCTCAGATCTAGTTTGCAAGCAAACCAATCTACAGAATAGCACACTCATGCTCACATCACATATGTACAGAAAGAATCTACACATAACTATATATATATAAGCCAGACAGACATATATAAAAATATATATATGTCAACTATGTACACAATATTGTAACAGTAGCAGAATGCTCCTGGCCAGGCATCAAAGAACGTTCTTCCTAAGGGTGGGAGGGTGGGACTGTAAGAACAAAGCGAGATGAACACTCCACATGGAACGCTATGGTAAGGACATAACTTCTATATGTGATAGTGTTCAATCCCACCGTTTCTTCCTACACATGGGTAGCGCCCCTAGCTCCTTGATCCTGAGGAACTCACGGAGGACGTTCTTGAGCACAGTGGAACCAAAGGTTGCCCTGTCCCTAGAAACCTTGTCTACCTTATAATGAGAAATGAATGTATGTGGTTTAGACCAAGTAGCAGCTGCACAAATAGCGTCCAGTGGTAGGCGGGCTGCATGAGCCAAAGATGTAGACACTGACCTTGTGGAATGTCCTTTGGGTTTGTGTAACAGGGTTTGATTTGAAGAATCAGACATAGATTATACAATCCGTTAACCATTTAGAAAGAGTTCTTTTGGTAACTGCAAGTCCTTTCCTGCTATCAGCAAAAGCCACAAAGAGTTGATCTGTTTTTCTGTGATCCTTTGTTCTATCCAAATAAAATCTTAGCTGTCTGTGAACATCTAATTTGTGTAACATATACTCCATTTTGTTGGAGTGGTTTTGAAGAAAGTGGGTAATTCAATGGACTGATTAATATTGTTAATAGAACACACTTTAGGGAGGAAGGATGAATTGGTTCAAGAGAAACTCTGTCAGAGTGAAAGATCAAATACGGGTGCTTGATGGAAAGAGCCTGAAGTTCAGATACTCGCTTAGCGGAAGTAATGGCTACCAGAAAGAGAGTTTTCCAGGATAAAATTTTAGTGAGCAAGAAGAGGCAGGTTCAAAAGGGGCAACATTAATTTAGATAGCAACAAATTTAGACTCCAAGGTGACGAGGAGATCTGACCGGTGGTCTAATATGAAAACTCCTTTTAAAAGGCTTTACAAAGTCTGTGAGCCATAACAGGAGCTCCACATTCTTCCACATGGAAATTCAAATGGCAGCCAATTGAACTCTTAGTGTAGCAGGAGAAGCACCCTGATGGAATAAGTCTGTTAAGAACTCTAAGATCTTATTCAAAGGAGCTATAAAAGGATCCACATGGTGTGTATTTGCCCAGAATACAAATCGCTTCCATTTGCTAGCATACGTCTTAGTAGTGGAAGCTTTATGCGAAGCCACCAAAATATCCTGAACTGCTGGTGACAAAAGATCAGACCTGGCTAAGTTAGAATTGGAGCAGCCAAGCTGCTAGATGGAGGGACAGAAGCGAGATGGGGAACCCCTGACGAGTGAGTCAATAGGTCTGGCTCTGGGTCCAGAATCCAGGGTCCCCGAATGCAGTGTATCTTCAGGAAGGGAAACCAAATTTGACGAGGCCAGAATGGGGCAATGAGGATTATCGTCCTGTAGGTTCTTGGCTTTCTGGAGAAACTTTGATATCAGAGGAAATGGGGAAATGCGTACAGGAGTCCCGGGGCCAATCGTGAACCAGTGGCCCCTGGGGACTTCCCCTGGAGGGGTAATAGGGCAAAGTAGCTCCTGCATTTGGCGTTCATTGGAGACGCAAACAGATCGCAGGAAGGCTCGCCCCACGTGCGTAAAATCCTTTTCCCTACTGCCTGTTTTAGGGACCTCGCGTGCGGTAACAGAATTGCTCTGCTGAGCCTGTCGGCTATGACGCTGGATGACCACGGGATGTGCGTTGCTATTAGAAAGCGACCCGTGGACTCCGCCCACTGCCAAATTCTCATGGCCTCTCTGCATAGCTGATAGGACTTGGTTCCCCATTGCTTGTTTATGTACCAGACTACCGACATGTTGTCCGTCTGAACTGCAATAGTCACTAGAGGAAGAAGGGGAGCAAAGTGTTGCAACGCTAGAAACACTGCCCTCAACTCTAGAACATTGATGTGCAGATTGTACTCCAAATTGGTCCATTCGCCTTGGACTGTCTGTCCCTGAAAGATGCCCCCCCACCCTATCAGGGAAGCGTCCGTGGTCACTGTAACTGTGGGCGTGGGTAGCACAAACGGTCTCCCTTGGGAAAGGTTGAACGTTTGAAGCCACCAGTTTAGATCTGCTTTGCATGTCTTTGTTATAAGAATCTCGTGTGTTAGAGGTAGTTGTTGAAAGGACCATTGTGCAAACAGCAGCCATTGTAGGACTCTCATGTGCAGCCTTCACAGGGGAATTGCAATCAGGGAGGCTGACATGAGGCCCAACACCTTTAGTACTAGTTTTGCAGGAGATTTCCTTGACAAGAGTAGAAGACGAATATGAGTCTGAAGTGATAATATCCTTTCTGGGGGAAGCCTCAGAATCAACTGACGTGTGTCTAACTCTGCTCCTATGAACAAGATGTTTTGTGATGGCTGAAGTAAGGATTTTCCAGTTTACGGAGATCCCTAGGTGAACACACAGTTGGAGAACAAAGTCTCTGGCCTGCAGTAGTTGACGCCTGGTGGTGGCCGAAAGGAGCCAGTCGTCCAGATACGGAAACACCTGGAATCCCTGGCGTCACAAGTGAGACGCTACCACCGCCATGCATTTGGTGAAGACCCTGGGGGCTGAGGTCAGACCAAAGGGCAGGGCTCGAAATTGAAAGTGACTGGCTCCCAGCCAGAAGCGCAAATGATCTCTGGATGCCCTGGCCATTTTGATGTGGTAGTATGCATCCTCTAGATCTATTGAGCACATCCACTCGTCCTTCTGTAAGAATGGAAGGATCGATTGAAGTCTGACCATTCGAACTTTTCTTTCTTGACAAAGTATTGAGGTAGCTTAGGTCTAGAATGGGCCTCCAGTCCCCTGTTTTCTTTGGAACTAAAAGAACCTTGAGTAAGTCCCAAATCCTTGCTGGTCCGCTGGGACTGGCTGGATGACTCTTTTTCTAGCAGCTTTGAAATTTCTAAAGCTGCTGGCTCTCGCAGATGGGCGGTACATCTGGGAGTCTTTTCTTTGGGATGGGATGAGATAGGAAGGGTATGTTGTAACCTCTGGTAACCACGCTTTTACCCACTTGTCTGTAGTTATATTTTGCCAGGCCTGAGGGTATAAAGCTAGCGACCCCGACTGCCTCCAGAGCAGGACAGTCGGGCCTCCTCTCAGGAGTGCTGGAAAGGTTTACCAGGAGTGTTTCCCTGTCACCTTGATGTTGCGGACCCCTGCCGCCAGGGCGGCGTCTTCCACCTCTGCCCCTCCTCTGCCTCTAGAGGGGCATCACCCTGTGTGCCTGAGAAAGACCCTTGGGGTTTTCAAACCACATTTTTCCACCGCTGCCCTTTGGGGTACGGTCTGGTTGGGGTGGAAAACGGACTCCGACAGCAGACAGAGTCTTTCCCTCTTGTTCACACCGGTAAGGGTCTCCTTTACTTTGGGGCCAAAGAGAGTGGCACCGTCAAATGGGGCGTAAAGGAAGACTTGAAGGCTTCCAAAAGGAGCATAGGCGCATCCAGGATTGTCTACGAAGAGCAATCGCTGAAGCTGCTGCCCTACTCGAACCTTCGCTGAGGAAATCAGCCTCATGGACGAGTTAACAATCGATGTTAGGGTATTAAGTTGCGCCGTCACTTTCTCTGAGACAGCTGCATCTGTAGCACCCTGGAGGGTATCTCCCAACTCTTTGACTAGATCCTCTGTAGGGTAAAGTGGGTCAAATAGTTCAGGGACCGCATGGAAAAAGCCGCTGAACTAAAAATGCGCTTCCCATCTATCCATCGTCCCAGAGTCTTTATTAGGAGGATGGATAGACGAAGAAGACTCCGACATCTCCTTTTCGTGGCTGCTGCCACCACCATAGCGTCTACTGGAACTCCTTTTGTAAGGTAGGACTTATCCTGAGGTGCTGTGATGTACTTGTTAGGTTTCCTTGGAACAGGTTCCACTGTGTCAGGAGCCTCCCACGCCCTTCGAGCAGTTAGTTCCATTAGTTCGTCGAAGGGCGGAGTGACCCAGGAGGAGGAAGGGCGAGCACCAAATGCCTTCAGCAGAACTGACTCATCCTCAGAAGGGGGAAGGGACTGCCAGTCACCTCTCTGCTTCAGGATCTCCAATATGTCTGAAAAAGAGACATCTTCTGAAGGTGACTTAGGGGACCCCTCTGACTCATCTAAGTCAGTGTCAGATGTCAAGGATTCCTGTGGAGAATCCAAGTGTCTCCTCTTACACAATCTCTTCCTAGGGACTTCCTCGTGGGGAGCATCCGAAGAAGCCTCGAAGAAGAGGGGCACCCTCCAGGGGTGGCTGAGACACTGGTGCCCGACGCTTGGATGTGGCCATGGGTGCAGATGAAGACAAAGGCCCTTTATGGGGAGGAGAAACTGCTTCCACTGATGTGGTTGTCTGGGTAGACAACACCTTCCTCATCAGGTCGAACGCCCCGGTCCAGCATCGAAGAGTCCCCGGTTCAAGAAATGGGAAGAATCCCTGACACAGGCACGAAGGCATCGACCCGAGGACGGAGCCGAATCGATCCGCCGAGGCCCGAGGGAGAGTCGGAACCGACACGCCGGTTCGACTCGCCCCGGAACCAAGAACAGACCGTCGGCTCCGAGACTCCGGTACCGGTCCGGAGTCGAGGTGAGGGAACAGACCGAGAAAGACGGTTCTGGACCCGAGGGCTCCACAATCAGTAGACCACCCTCTTCCCGCTCCAAAGACTGAATCGGTCTCGGAGGAGGAATGCATGGAGATCCAGGAAGGCCTCCAAGTTTCGACACCAACTGGGTGGAAACCGAAATAAGTTTAGAGGGCAATGCTCCAATAACTTCTGCACCACGCGATCCACATCGACATCCGAAAGTTTGGAGGAAGAACGTGTCGAAGGAACCAAGACGGAGCCGACCTCAATATGGCGAAGGAGGAGCTCCATCACCGGTTCCAAGACTCGAGGCTCAGGAACCGATACCAGTTGAACACTCGGCCCAAGTCTGTGGAACCGGTGATCTAACCTTTGAAGAAGAGCTCGGAGCCGATGACTTAGGCTCCGACGCTCGACTCCTTAGAGGACTTTGATGCCTGGTCAGAAGCATCCAGAGCCTCTTGGAAAGCCGGTTTCAATAGACCTCTGTCCATTAGTTTCCTGCCTATCTGACATGACCCTCCCACTAAAAGAGTGACAGATGGAGCAATCCTCTTGTAAGTGGAGAGGGCCAAGGCAGTAGACGAGGAACTATGGTTGTCAGTGACCGACATTTTCTGGCCACACTGACAACGCTTGAAACCAGACTTTACCTTCTCAGACATTATAGGAAGAAAGACAAATCCAGTAAAAACAGTCAAGTCCGATAAAGTTAGTCAAAACCGATAAAATTGTCAAATCCGTAAAAATTCTTCTCAACTAGGTAAGATATGAAGGGTGTAGGCCCCGATAACAATTTGACCGATAATTAAAGCTAACGGTACCAATAAATTAACGGAACCACAACACAATCACACAGTTAACACTGAAAAATATCAAACAGACTAGTATCCTAATAAAATATAACAATAAGAGTTATATCTTAGCTTAGAAACTCTCGAGCTAGCTCCCAACGATGCGTATGCAGCAGCGGCAAACTAGATCTGAGGTAAAGGCAGAGGGGGATTGTGGGTATTAGATTGTCTCGAGCTTCTTCTCGATGCAGAGCTTGCAAGAGGCCGGCACGGAGCCGAGGATCGGCTCCGAACCCATGTGTAAGAACAAACGGCGAGATTGAACACTATCACATGTACCTTTAAGGAGAATTTTACACAACTTGGCCGACATCAGAGGATTGGAGTCATGACCAATGTGATAATGTGAAATTGCCGCAAGTTGTACTTTGATCGTGGAACTGCTGGCACCATCGTTAAAAAGAGTGGTTAAGAAATCAAGCACCACAGGGAGAGGAACTGTGAAGGGGTTTAGGCCTTGCCGCTCCGCCCACAAAGAAAACCGTTTCCACTTGCTATGGTAGACTTTCCTAGTGGATGGTTTATGAGCTGCCACCAGGATCGCCCTAACAGGGGATGAAATACCGGGAGTCCTGATCAAGAGTGGAACTGGAGCAGCCAAGCGTTCAGCTTCAGGCTGTCCAGGTTCGGAGGAGATAAGCGGGATGGATGGGATATCAGATCCGGAATGGGATCTAGAATCCAAGGAGGATTCACAGAGTGAGACCTTAGGAAGGGGAACCAGATCTGTCGAGGCCAAAACGGAGCAATGAGAATCATTCTGCACCCCAACCGAGAGGCTTTCTGAAGAACTTGGAGCATCAGAGGCAAGGGGGGATAAGCATAAAGAAGACCGGGTGGCCAAGCATGCACCAGAGCATCTCCTGGGGAACCTCCTGGAGGAGGTATCAGAGCGAAAAAACTGTCGCACTTGGTGTTTGAGGGAGAAGCAAAAAGATCGCAAGAAGGAGTTCCCCACCGTGCGAATATGCGTTCCGCCACTTGAGTATTGAGAGACCACTCGCAAGGGGTGAGAATGGTGCGACTGAGCTTGTCCGCCAGGATGTTGGACCGACCCAGAATGTGCATTGCTATGAGAAAGCGGTTGGTGGAGATTGCCCATTCCCAGACTCTCATGGCTTCTCGACAAAGAGGGTAAGACCTGGTTCCTCCTTGCTTGTTGATATACCAGACAACCGACATGTTGTCCGATTGAATCGCAATTGTTCCCAAGGGAAGAAAGGCCTGAAGTGCTAGCAACGCTAAGAGCACTGCTCTCATCTCTAGAACGTTGATATGCAGTAAGGTCTCTGAATCGTTCCACGTGCCTTGGACGGTCCGCCTGCAAATGCCCCCACCCGAGGCGGGAGGTGTCCGTGGTCACCGTGGCGAGAGGGGGAGAAGCACAAAATGGGCGGCCTCCGTGGAGATCTGGAGAGTGAAGCCACCACAGGAGGGACCGCTTGCAAGCCTTGCTGATCGCAATGGGATGATGCATAGGAAGAGCAAGGTACGACCATTGTACTAGGAGTGCCCACTGGAGGATGCGCATATTGAATCTGGCGAGAGGAAGAAGTGCTATAGCAGACGCCATGGACCCTAGAGCCCTCAGGACCAACTCCGCCGGAACTGAGCTTGAGTGGAGAATGGCCCGCACCTGGAGCTGCAAATTTTGAACTCTGTCCGCAGTGAGGAAGGCTTTTAAACTCCTTGTGTCTAACCTGGCACCTATAAAATCTATGAACTGCGTGGGTGCTAGGTTGGATTTTTTTGTATTTACAGTGATGCCCAGACTGGGAGCAAGATGGAGGAAGGAGTCTCGCGCCAATAGTAGTAGATGCCTTGTTGGGGCGGTAAGGAGCCAGTCGTCCAGGTAGAGAAAGACCTGCACCCCCTGAAGCCTCAGGTGGGCCGCTACCACTGCTAATACTTTGGTGAACACCCTGGGGGCTGTGGTGAGACCAAAGGGAAGGACCCGGAACTGGTAGTGACTGGCTCCCAGCCGGAAGCAGAGAAACCTCCTGGAGCGCCTGTCCATTAGTATATGGTAGTACGCATTCTTGAGGTCTATGGAGCACATCCAGTGATTCTCTCCCAGAAGGGGGAGAATAGATTGCAGAGTGACCATTCGGAACTTCTCCTTGGGAACTGCCAGGTTCAAGAGAGAAAGGTCTAAAATTGGTCTTAGATCCCCGCCTTTTTGGCACTAAAAGAACCTGGAGTAGAACCCTGATCCGATCTGGTCTGGGGGGACGGGCTGGATGGCTCTTTTCTTTAGCAGATGGCCAATTTCTGCCAAAGCGGCCTCCCGTTGACCGGGTGGAACGTCGGGGAGGGACTTCAATTTTGGCAAGTGACAAAAGGGGATACGGTATCCTCTGGATATGATCTGGAGAACCCAGCGGTCTGATGTTATGGACTCCCATGCCGCTAGGTGCTCCGAAAAATGTCCCCCGACTGCCTCCAGAGTGGAGCAGCCGGGCAACCCCTCAGGGTTGCTGTGCGGGCCGTTCAGAAAAGGGTTCTCTGGACCTGAAGTTCCTGGGAGCCCCTCTGCCTCTAGGGCGGCGTCCTCCCTGTCCTCCTCTGCCACGGAAGGATTGGTTGTCCGGAGCAGGCTGGGATTGCTGCGACTTCCGGAACCACATCTTCTTCTGACCCTTTTGGTTCCTAGAATAGGGCCTCTGGGGTGCAGAGAAGCAGATTCCGACGGCAGACAGCGTCTTCACGTCCTTCTCGCTCTGGGTCAAAGTGTCGCGAACAGTCTTGCCAAAGAGGGCAGAACCATCGAAGGGGGCGTTGGCAAATGACGCTTTGAAGGGCTCTGAGAAATAGCAATGACGGAGCCAGGCCTGACGTCTAGTAACTAGACCTGCCCCTGCGGCTCTAGTGGCGCCTTCCGTAGCATGGGAGAGTAGCCGCATAGAGGTATTGGTAACGGACCTGAGAGTGGCCATGCGGGTGGAGTGCAGCACTTTGTCCTCCTCCGACATGGACTCTGGGGGAGATGCAGCGTATTCTTTAATAAGATTGCGCTGCATCCTAATCACATGTGCCAGGTAGTTCAGCGCCCTTACCGAGAAGGTCGCTGAACTGAACATCCGCTTCCCCAAGCGGTCCATCATCCGAGACTCCTTGCTCGGGGGATGGACTGAGGTACTCTCCTGAGCAAGTTCCCTCTTGGTGGCCGCCGTCAACATGGCATCTACCGAGGCCCTTACTCCAATGGGCACGGTCAGCCGGGGGACTTAGGATCCGGTCGGGCCTTTTAGGGATTGGCTCCACGGTGTCCGGTTCCTTCCACGCCCTGGTGGTAATGAGGTCCACCAGGGGGTCGGCAGGAGGGGACACCCAAGAGGTAAACGGGCCCGCTTCAAATGCCTCCAAGAACACGGACTCGTCCGAGGAAGACTTGGGGGCAGACCACCCCCCCCTTATGCGGAGCATTTCCATGATGTCTCCAAATGAGACATCCTCGGGGGGGGACCGTGGGGAGCCTTCCCCTTTCTTCAAATCCGTGTCTTCCATGAGAGATTTGGGGGAGTCAATGTGCCTCCTTTTGCATGTATGCTTGCCTTGCGAGGAACATCCTCTGGGGGGCTGTCAGAGGACTCCTCGCAAACAGTAACCTGTTCCAGGGGAACAGCTTGGGGCACCGGAGCGGGCTGTCCCAAGGGCCGGATGGTGGAAGCCTGACCCAGTGCAGAGGGAGCGCGGGACGGAGCCGAAACAAGTGCCGGGGGTCTGGAGACCCTCAACAGGGCCCTCTCCACTACATCAAAAGCCGAAGGGGAGCCGACCTCGACCAAAGGATCCGACAATCGGCTCCCCCTCGGATCCGAGTGGATCGGAGCCGGCGCTGCGATCGGATCCGGCGACAGTGCGCTCCGACACAGACGGGCCGGAGCACTGATCCCCGGATCCGGCTCGGATCCAGGCTCCGAGGTCATCCGATGCACTCGAGGGCAGGGTCGGATCCGAAGTACCAAGTACTATCGGCGCCGACCCACCCGGCTCCGAAGCAGCTGGGCTCAACTGCCCGAACCCGGTAGCGGGTCGGAGAAGGAGCAATTGGCTTGAAAAGGGGTCGAGCTCCCCAGAGGGGAGGTAAGAGCACTCTTATCTGCATATGGGCCTGGATGAACCTTCTCATCATCCGTGCCAGATCAGCGTCCGACAGGCTGTAAGTTGATCTCAACGAAGCTACCGAGGTAGGCCTTGAGTGCCTCCTCGATAGCCTCGACGGAGATCGGGTCTCCTCCTCCTCAGGTCCCGTGAAAACACGCTGGAGACCGGGCCGAGGAGGAGGAGCCAGCAGATAAGGAAGCCGGGAGAAGCCGCTTGGCTGGCGGGCCGAAACAGAGGTCTCGCCCGCCGCTTATGGTGCTTCTCCTCCGGTCCTTCTTCTAGCTTCCCTCTCCTCCGAACCAGTAAAGGGAGGTTGAGTCCCAGGAGGGAGCCGAAGAGGGACAACCGTGGTAACGTTACCCGAAGGAGCGAGGCGGAGCCGAGTCCGTGGCAAGAGACCCGCCAAAACAAGCTTGGACCTCCGCTCCTTCAAAGCCCTGGGGTTGAACCCTGCACAAATGGAACATCCAGATGTGAGGTGTTCAACCCCCAGGCATCTAACACACCGAGTGTGGCCATCAGCTGGGGAAAGCTTATGGCCACACTCGGAGCACTTAGAAAAAATAGCTTTGGGCTGCTCAGACATCCCAAAAGCAAACAAACAATGTTACTAGAACTAAAAAGGTAAAGTAACAAAAAACACTCACAGGCCCAAACACACACTACGCTACCAGCGAGGGGAGGGATATTAAAATAAAGTTTTAAACTCTAAAAAAGTAATAATATAATAGGGAACCTTACACTTTCACACAAATTTAACAAAAAATTTTTAAATTTAAGCACTTAGATACAAGAAAATATCACTTAGCTAGAGAGCTGGAAAAACACAATCTGGTCACCATGCGCGGCAAACGAGATCTGAGGTCATGAGGGTAGAGCAGGGCATTATGGGTGAGGGGAGGAGCTGAGAGCTTGGATCCATAGCTGGTAAACCATGCCGGTTTGGATCCATAACCCACAGGTTGCAGACAAATAAATCTCCTACTTCAGATCTGTAGTTTTATTGGCCATTCTGGGTCAATTCCAAAACTCCTTCATCTTCCTCTCTTAAAACCTGGTTGCCTCGTGGTATTGGCGTCTTTTCAGGCTTGTTGGCTTTTGGTGAAGCACCCACCGAGAGGAGAAAACGCTGAGAGAAGAAAGGAGCCACTTTTGAGACTAAGTATTTTTTCTCTGTTTATTTGCTAAGTTTTTCTGCATAGCCGCCTATTTTGAGCATTTTCTGGCTTGTTAAATTGGATTTCTGCATTAGTAACTGTATTTAGAGCACAACCTAGAGCTGTTTACTGAATTTCCTGTTTGCACTTATTTTTAAAATCGTTTTTTTCTCAAAACTTGCATTTTATCTGTCTTTGGCCTAGCACTCTTGTGTGGGGTCATTTACTGCACTGTTATAACTTGCTGATACTGCTGTAGTAATTGGTTGTTTGGGACCATTCCTAGCTCTTTTGTAGTTCACTGCTTAAAATCCACCTCTGGGCGTTTTTTTCTGGCTATACTGCTCAGACAAGCTCCACGTGGGTTTACAGAGTGGTCCTAGCAGCAAGGAACTCGAAAAAACGACTACCTTCTGGATTTAAGTATAATTGCTTTTTTTCCACTGGAAATAGCTTCTGTTGCTTACTTTAAGCTAGCCTGAACTGTTTTTTTTTCTGATTACTGCATTTATTTTTAAATCTGCACTTAAAGTTACATTTAGTTGAATTTAATCGAAAGTTTGCTTGTTTGTTTGTTTAATTTAACTGTGGAGGCTGCCCACTAAAGTGTGCTAGCCTGTGTAACTAATTTATCACTGTCTCTGCATTTTCTGTGTATTTCTACAAAAAAAAACAAAAAACAAAAAAAATAATCCTTGTTTTCCCGCCTTTCTCGACTAGTTTAGACCAGTATACAGGCATTGCTGTATTCTGGGCTGTGGTGTAGTTCCTGTGTTGTCCATTACCTTACTTGGATAGAAGGAAGTTTCTTTGCTCACCAGTGGGAGTGGGGAGCCTTGAGCAGCCTACCTGTCCTTGGGGGAAGTGACCTCAGCACAAGAAGCTGTAGTAATTGGTTGTTTGGGACCATTCCTAGCTCTTTTGTAGTTCACTGCTTAAAATCCGCCTTTGCACAGCTTTATGGTCGTCATGCGCATAGCGCCGGTTAAACTTTTTCTGGCTCCGCCAAGTCTGCTCTTCAATTTTTCCCTTAGAACTGTTCTACTTGCAATCTAAACCGCCTATACTCTATCTGAAAAGCTCAGCACTTGCTCCTAAAGCATTTTTATACAGGTAAAGCACTCAAACAAAAGAAAGTACTTCATTCACCTAAATTCTGTTGAGTACACATCTCCCTATAGGTCCTTTCTGACTCAGTTACACAGCAATCTTTTTCACTATTTCTAGCATGTCGAAGGGTCAGTTGCTGGCGTCTTCTCCTGTTCAGCTGGTGAATATGGGAATCTTGAGGCAATGTTACAATTGCCTCATGTACACAGACAACCCTCTCCTCCTCCCAACAAATACAAATATATGCGAGAGATGCAACTATATAGCCAAACTGGAGGCTGAGCTCTCTCAATTCAGTACTGGCAAGACCAGTCAGGAGGAGAAGGTAACCACGCACACCACAATCCCAGTCTCACATAGAACTATCACAACAGCAAACCAAACACATAAACACACAAAAACATACTCGAAGGCGCTGATTAAAAATCTACCAAAACAACAGAGGCCTCCAAAGCAGACACCCAAGCAACCACCACCTCAAGACATAGCACATGCAACACATAGTTCACAAAGTCAGGGTGCTAAACAATCACAGCCCTTAAGGCCAAACAACATGCCAGACACACTTGTAATAGGTGACTCCATAGTCAGACACACTGACGTCCCGCTCACCAGACTGAACAAGGAAAAGGTCACAGTAAGCTGCCTGTCGGGAGCTAGAATCTGCCACATAACACAAGCACTCAGGCCACTCCACAGCAAGTACAAATATGACTCAGTCATTGTACATGCCGGTGTGAACGACCTGAGACATACCTCCCTGGACTACATGAAAAGAGACATAGAGGAGCTCTCTGATTATGTAGCCCAGGCCGGTATGACCCTGACCCTGAGCAGCATCTTACCCTCACCAAGAATGATGCCACAGTACAAAAACAAAATGATCAGTTTTAACAATTGGCTTAATTATTGGTGTCATTCTAAGGGGATCCAATGTCTGTATGCTTGGGATGACATGCTTGACAAGCCACGCTGCTTCTAAGGGATGGCTTGCACCTGTCACCCATGGGCTTCGGATATTGGCCAAGGCTCTTGCCACCCCATAGTGCCTTTTTAGGCAAGGCTCAAATGACAAACCTACCTCCCTAGAAAACACAAGTGGAAAAAAACTAAGGGTAATGCTGCTCAATGCCAGAAGTCTAAACCTCAAGATGCATGCCCTCGAAGCCCTCCTCAGTATGGAGAACATTGATGTCTGTGCAGTGACTGAAACCTGGTTCAAGGCTCCTGAGAGCACCCCAGCACTATCAGGTTTTACCTCATATCATGCTTTCCGCCCCAAAACTTGGACGAACCACAAAAGGAGGGGAGTATCCATTTTCATCAAAGATACCCACACCTCCAGGTTAGTGGCAATGCACGAAGCATCGGAGACTATCCAGGTGCAACTAACCATAGGCAAAACTGCCTTACAGTTTGTAGCATGCTACAGACCACCCTCAAACTCAGGAACCCCACACAGCCTTCCTGAAGACACTGGAGAGTATGAATGTCTCTCCAAATACCATCATTTTGGGAGACTTCAACTACCCAAACATAGACTGGGAACATTACTCAAGCCCCAACACCCTAGCCCAAAGGTTCCTAGAATTCATAAACTCAAATGCAATGGAACAACTAGTCACCATTCCCACAAGAGGAGACAATATACTAGACCTGATCATCACAAACATGGGGACAAAATGCTCCACACCGAAGTATATCCCTCTTTGGTAAGATCAGACCATAAATTAATCTCACTGGAAATCCACATCCGCCCCCACCCCTGCACAAAGACCACAGTGAAGAACTTCTCAAAAGCAAACTTCACACTTCTTAAGACTGAAGTGGTATCCTTCAAGGCCCCTGGGCCAGTGGAAACCACAACCCACACTGCTGAATCCTTTGCAAATGCCTTCTATGGGCACCTTCAAGAATGCATGGATCATGCAATCCCAAACAAAACTAAGACCCATTCCCCAAAGGCAGGCGCCGGTCTGGTGGACCCCAGCCATAAACAAACTTTACAACAGGAGGAGGAAGCTACTACATGACAGAGCAAAATCCCTAAAGGGAAGGCGTCTCTGATCAGTACTAGCAAAAACTACGATCACTCATAAAATCATCCAAGGCCAACTTTGAGAGAAAAATCAAAAGACACAAAAGTCAATCACAAGGCCTTCTTTAGCTATGTTAGAAACCTGGGTGGAAACTCCCAGATATGCTCAGAGTTAGTCCAAAATGACACAAAATACACTGAACCCACTGACATTGCCAACATTCTGGCAGACAGGTTCAGTGCAAATTTCTCCTCCCCATCCCCCCCAAAAAGAGAAATAACTATCCCAGCAGAGTGTAGCCTCCCTAACATCTCAGATGCCCAGGTGAGAACCGCCCTCTCTAAAGCTAAAAACACAGCATCAATGGGACCGGATGGTGTCCCGGGCTGTGTTCTACATGAACTCCAGGAGGAACTAAACCCACACATAAGGCTGCTGTTTAATGTTAGCCTTACTACAGGATACGTACCCAAAGAGTGGCGTACGGCAACAGTGGTCCCACTTCACAAAGGCGGTGCTTCTACGGACCCTGGAAATTACCGCCCCATAAGCTTGACGAGCCTGGTCTGCAAAGCTATGGAGAGGATCATTATGGAACTCATAAACAAAGACATTGGGGACCTACAGACATTGGATCCTACCCAATTTGGCTTTGTCAAGGGCAGATCCTGCCTTTTGAACTTGGTCGACTTTTTTGAAACAGTCACTAAGGCCATTGATGAGGGTAAGGCAGTTCACACAGCCTACCTTGACCTTGCAAAAGCCTTTGACACAATACACCACTCGGGCATCATAGACAAACTCACCAGCTTAAATGTAAACCCATATGTCACAAGATGGGTTGCAAACTGGCTCAAGGACAGAACCCACAGGGTCAGAGTTGCTGGAGCTATGTCAGACTCTAAGCCAGTCACAAGTGGTGTCCCACAGGGCTCTGTCCTGGGACCCCTCTTGTTCAGCATTTATTTTTCCGAGGTACAGGCAAACATAGGAGGATCGTGGCTGACAAAGTTCGCAGATGACTGCAAACTGGGCGCCATAATTGATACTCCAGCAGACACAAACATCCTTCAGAGAGGCCTCATAGAAATGGATAATTGGTGCCAGAGGCATGGCCTTAAGCTGAACGCCAAAAAATATATAGTCATACCCTTTGGGAAAAACAAGGTACCGACAAATTACCACATAGGCGGTAATCCATTAAGTATGGAAGAGGTAATCAGGGACCTAGGGACCCAGGCTGACAGTAACCTCTCATTTGACACTCACATTGCCAAAGTGGTTAGGAAGACCTTCTATATTGCCCACTTTATCATGAAGGGTTTCACATCTAGATCAAGAGAGGTCATTGTGCCCCAGTACTCTTCTCTTATCAGGCCAATGATTGAGTACAATGCCCCATTTGGGATGCAACTCACGCGACACCTGCAGCAGTTGGAAAGACCCCAAAAGTTCCTCACCAAGAGGATAAAGGGTCTTAAACATACGTCATATGCTGCCCGACTGAAAAAAACTCTAGCTCTATTCAGTCGCATACCGCCTACTCAGAGGTGATCTGTGCCTGACGTACAAGGCCATGTCCAATCCTGAATTAATGGACATGCTCCACCTAAGAAAATCCAAATCCATCAGAGCCACGAGAACAAGTGACTTAAACCTCAACACAGAAATAAATAGGACGTGCTGGAGGGACAGATTCATAAAGTACAGTTTTGTACCTACCATAAATGTAGATGTCCGAACAGGATAGCATCTGCAGTCATAACAAATGGGTTGTCCTGTCGTCAGGCAGCCCTTCGATCGGCCGGATTCCAAAGTCTGGGTCCGGCTTCGGCTGATGTCGCACTTCACCCGACGTCATCTCTGCTGGTCTTCGGGTATAAAGGCATCAGCCGACGCCATTTTCCTCAGTGTTTCTTGCCCCAGATGCCAGCTGCCCTCTAGGAAAGCTAAATTTTGGATAAATGCCAATGTTTCCAAAATAGTAGAAGGCAAACATAAAAAATAAGCATGTATGTACATATATACAAACAAATACACCATAAGAGACTCCCCAGCTAGCTATTAGGAGGGTAAATACCTAGGAGTACCACAGAGGGGAAGGAGGGTGGGTAATCCTGACTGCAGATGCTATCCTGTTCGGACATCTACATTTATGGTAGGTACAAATCTGTACTATGTCCTTCAAGGATGCATCTGCAGTCATAACAAATGGGTAGAATACCATAGCCAAACTAGGGGAGGAGGAAGAAGAATTATGGTGTAGTTAGGATCCCTTGCAATACAGCAGTGGCAAACCCTGCTCGGGATCTAGAGTATAGAGGTAAATTATAATGCTTGGCAAATGTATGCACGGAGGTCCAAGTAGCCGCCTCAATAATGTCCTTGGTTGCCACTCCTCGTAAGAAAGCTGTGGTAGTGGCTGTAGCCCTTGTAGAATGAGGTCTTATGTTCTGTGGAACTGTTTTTCCATGGTAGGAGTAACAGAATCTTATGCAATTTCCTATCCATTTGAAGATTGTCTGTTTGGAAATTGCTTTTCCTTCCCTTCCTGTTGCATAGGCTACTAAAAGCTGGTCAGTTTTTCTGTTACTTTTGGTTCTGTCCAGGTAGTAGCGTAACTGTCTATGTACATCCAAGGTATGCAGCAGCCTTTCCCCCCTGTTCTGTGGATTGGGAAAGAAGGTAGATAGGTGGATTGCCTGGTTTAAGGACACTCTGGATACCACCTTAGGCATAAATGTAGGATTAGTTCTCATGGACACTCTATCCTGATGGAAGATTAGGAAGGGTTGTACTGCCATTAAGGCCTGTAGTTCCGAAACCCTCCTTGCTGAAGTAATTGCCAGTAGGAAAGCAGTTTTCCATGATAGGTGTTGAATATCTGCTGTTGCTGCTGGTTCAAATGGAGGTAGTGTCAATTTTTCTAGCACAAAGTTCAAGTCCCATGCTGGTAATGGTGGTTTCCTAGGAGGTTTTACATTCTTGATCCCTCTGAGGAATTGCCTGAGTAGAGGATGAGAAAAGACAGGTGGATCCAAGCTGTATTCTGCGGAAATAGCTGATGCATGTATCTTGATGGAGGAATAGGACAGGCCCGTATGTAGAAGCTCTGCCAAATACTCCAGAATGTTAGCAATATCTATGTTCGAGACATCTTTTCCTCTTTCAGTACTCCAAATGACAAACCTTTTCCATTTTCCTGCATAGTTCCTTCTTGTTGAAGGTCTGCGGGCTTCAAGGATAATGTCTTTAACCCTTTGGGATAAGTCTGGGTTAGTAGCTGTTATGTGATGTTCCAGGCAGTCAGTTGCAAGGTTTTTAGGTTTGGGTGCATGATGTTGTAGTTGTTCTGAGTTAACATCAAAGGCATCAGGGGTATTGGCCACATTCTTCCCTGAGACATGCTCCTCAGCAAAGGATACCAGTGTTGTCTTGGCCAATTCGGAGCTATCAGAATTATCCTTGGACGTTCCTCTTTGATTTTCAGCAGTACCTTGTGCATCAAAGGAAGAGGTGGAAATGCATATGCTGTCAGGCCTTTCCAGCTGAAGGATAGTGAGTCCACCTTCCATGCTAGTGGGTGGCATGTCCTTGTGCAGAATTTTTTGAGCTGGTGATTGAGTGGGGATGCGAATAGGTCTATTTGTGGCATTCCCCATTTCTTTGTGATGGCCTTGAAGATGTCCGGGTGTAGCATCCATTCGTGAGCATCCGAGGTGGTTCTGCTTAACATGTCTGCTAGGGTGTTTTCTTTTCCCGGCACAAATATTGCCTGTAACTGGATGTTGTAGCTCAGAGCCATATTCCAAAGGTCTAGAGTCATTCTGCATAGGGGGTATGAATGAGTCCCTCCCTGTTTGTTGATGTACCACATGACTGTGGTGTTGTCTGTCCTTATCATTAAATGGCCTTCTTTGAGGAATGGTTTGAATTTCTGGATTGCTAGTTTTACTGCCAGCATTTCTTTTGGTTTATGTGCAGGTGCAGCTGGTCTGGAGTCCACAATCCTTGAATGCACTTGTCCAACATGTGCCCCAGCCTAGGTCTGAGGCGTCCGTTGTGATGGTTTGGTTTGCTTGAAAGTTGTGGAAGGGCAAGCCTGGGTTTGACTGGCATGCTTGAGCCCACCATAGAAACTCTTGCTTCAGGCATGGAATTATTGGGATTCGGTTTCTAAGCTGTGCCTGTGCTGAGACCATAAATTCTTTAGGTACCACTGTAGTTTTCTCATATGCAGTCTGGCATGGGGGACCAGGATTATGCATGATGCCATGAAGCCCAAGGCCTGCAGTACTTTTCTTGCTGTTAGTTTGTGCTGCTTTGTTAATGCCAAGAAGTAAAGAGGGAGTTGTGCTTGTTTTTCTGCAGTTAGGAATGCCATTTGTTTTACTGTGTCCAATTCTGCACCCAAGAATGTTCTTGTCTGGGATGGTATCAGTCTTGACTTTTTGAAATTGACTGTGTATCCCAGGGCTTGTAGTAAGCAAATGACTCTTTGTAAATCTGTTGTCAGCTTGCTTTTGTTGTCCGCTTGTAACAGGCAGTCATCCAGGTATGGATAAATTTGGATTTCCTGTAGCCTGCAATGAGCGATTACTGATGCCAGGCATTTTGTGAATACTCTGGGCGCAGTAGATAAGCCAAAGGGCAATGCTGAGAATTGATAATGCTCTGATCCTGCAAGAAATCTGAGGTATCTTCTGCAATTTGGTCATATGGGGACGTGCAGGTATGCCTCCTTGAGATCTAGAGTTACCAGCCAACACTCCTTGGCCAGCATGGGAAGAAGTTGCTGTAGGGTCAGCATTTTGAATTTTGGTACCGTGATGTATGTGTTTAAGACGGACAGGTCGAGAATAGGTCTCCAACTTTTCTCTTTTCTTGGTACTAGGAAGAGTCTGGAGTAGAATCCTTTGCCCTGTTGTGTTATTGGTACTC